>NW_026882215.1:0-40130 GCF_032173495.1 Musca vetustissima | reverse complement strand
CATATTTGCCAGTAGTTGTGGGTTTTTGATAAAATAGTAATTCAAATAATCCAGGCGTAAATGCCCAATGTTGATTTCCAATTATTATTTTTTCTTTATTGATTTTTAATGGTTTATCACCAAATTTCCAATCTCCATTAACATCTTTATGTGGTCCATATACATTATCCAGTTTCTTGTTTTTATTCAAGAGAGAAAGGTTAATAGTATCTTCATCATTATTTTCAGAATAAAATGTGTCATCTTTTGTGTCATGATAATCATTGTCGTAGTCTTTATCAGTAGTTGGTTGTAGCTTAATCTCAGATTTATACTTTTTTGTGGGGGTACTTGTAATAAAAGAATCTATTTTTTCTTTCTTAGGTGCTATGATTTTTGAAGTATTTGCGTTCGTCAAATTTAACAGTTTTTGTATAGGCTCTGTTATGGGTTTAAATGTATTTTTTAATTCGTTAGTCTTCGCTTCGTCCCCCATTTTAATGCTTTGAAATTTTCTTTTCAATATATTTCTGGATTGGACAAGCCTTTTTAACATTTCTTCTTCCATGGTTAGAGTTGTACTAATACATTTAACCCATTTTATACATCTTATAAATAGTATAATTATCAATACTTTTAGGGTTGAATGAATGTATGAAAGCCTTTTCGGTATCTTCCAGATTGAATTTCATCATCTTTGCTAATTACGAGAAATCCATATTTTTCTCTCCAGCATTCATGACAAATTGTTTTAAAATGTTCAAAACTCATATCACATCCAACATGATCATTATATATGTGCTTTAAATTCAAATCATCTTGTTTGAACATAATTATCATATTAGCGTTGTCACGTAGCAAATGTTTAGGGATGCGTGTATATGTTTGGCATAAATAAAAAGAATCTACATTTTTATGTCGTCCCATACTGAAGTATATCTTAATATTGTTTTGTTTATCGCAAGCAACGTCATCAAATATAATTATTGAGTTTGGTTTTACTTCTTCTGGCGATATAACATCATCATTATTATTAAATGTATACAATCCCATACCTTTGACAGAGGATATTAATTTCGTTAGGTATTGATATTTAGGTTGATATAGAGATTTTGAATAAATGTAAATATTTTGAAATTTTAATCCATTGGGGCTCTCTATCAAGCTAAGCATCACATTCGTCTTTCCACAATTTGACGGACCCACTAATGCTCGTATAGTATGGGGGTATGAGCTATGTCTGTAAGAGAGTTATTAGAAAGAAAACCGTTGAAGGAGGAGGACTTGTTAATAAGTTGATAAACTCTTTGCCAGTAGAACTTCATCTACCAGGTTATCAATTTTGTGGACCCGGTACAAAACTAAGACAACGATTGCAAAGAGGAGATAAAGGTGTCAATCCCTTAGATGCGGCCTGTAGAATACATGATATTGCCTATTCACAAAACGAAGATATTGATAAACGCCATACTGCAGATCGTCAACTAACAGAACGGGCTTGGGAACGAGTGAAAGCCAAAGATAGTAGCATTGGAGAAAAAATAAACGCATACCTGGTAACGAACGCAATGAAGGCTAAGACAAAGTTTGGAATGGGTTTGGTTAATAAAAATTCCAAAAAAGTAACTGGAAATCAGATTTTTAAAAATGCTATTAAAAGCGCAACATCTACACTTAAACGTATTAAACCCAACAACATTGATTCCGCTATAAAAATCGCAAAAAAAGAAATCCAAAAGAATTTCCAGGGCAAGAAGTCAAAAGTGATAATACCCAGGGTAATTAGAATTCCAAAAACTGGAGGTTTTCTTCCACTTATACCAATCTTAACTGGTCTTGGAGCTATGGGTGCCTTGGCATCAGGAAGTGCAGCAATTACCAACGCTGTTTTAAAAGCAAAAAACGCCAAAAAGGAATTGGACGAACAAATCAGACATAATAAAACCGTAGAAGCGATAGCAATGGGTAAAGGACTCTACCTTAAACCATACAAAAAGGGTTATGGTATTTATGTTGATGATACTCCAAAAAACTTATAAACCAGCTGCCCAAAGGTCCACTAACGGATGTAAACCTAAGTATATTTGGGAAAAATATATACCTCACTTTAGAGGTGTTTACATGCGTGATAAGTTACCTAAAAAACCATATAGAGTGGAATGTGGCATTATAAACTTAGATAACGCAAGTGGATCTGGGACACATTGGGTGGCATATTATAAAAATAATAATAACATTGAGTATTACGATAGTTTTGGCAATCTTCAACCTCCGTTGGAAGTATTATACTACTTGGGAACCAATATAACATATAATTACGAAAGAGATCAAAAATATGATACATACAATTGTGGACACCTTTGTTTAAAATTCTTAATGAATATAAAACCTACGAAAAATAAAATAAATAAACAATTTTAATTGAATATTAGTCCAGTTATACTTTACTCCTCCAAGAAGATGGATGAAATCGACAGATCGGACATTGCATTGGTTGATTTCCAATATTGTCATGGAAACTATAAGAGTATTTTCATAAAAGAACTTTCATTCATGTGTGGATATTCTGTTGTTCCCACTCATTTCTTGTTTCGACCACCATTTAATTCAAAGGAACTTACATCACAGGCATGCAGAACAAATTCATATTGCAAGAAATTTGTAAATGATTTAAATTGGATGGACGGAAATTTCGACTATAATGATGTAGAGGATATTCTTACACCGTTAAACAACTACAAATATATTTTTGTTATTGGGCGAGAGAAAAAAGTATTTTTGCAGAAGTACCTCAATACTACGATTATTAATATGGAAAATAAAGTTAATCTTAAAGCATGTCAAAATTATTATACTAATTGTCCAATACATCCTACCATAAAATTTAAGTGTGCTGTAAATAATGTATTTAAATTATTGATATTCATTGAAAAAAACTGGAATGATATCGCCGAAATAATATATGACGAACTCAATAAAGAAAATTGAAAAAAGAACAACTTTTTATATTATTTAAAACATTTATTGATAGAGTTGATTGTAATTATTGCAAATACAATGAAAAATAATGGCGAAAACTTATTCACTGCTTTAATACCGCATACATCCACGCCGAAATCAGGAAGCAATTTATCCAAGTATTTATTATTAATGGGAACATTTTTTGTAATGCGTCTTCTCATTAATGGACAAGAGGATGACCATCGTAAGTGTTCCGAAACTGGACAATCATTTCGTTCCCAATGATTTATTTTAACCCCACAGAAATAGCATTCAGTAATGTCTCCTCTGCCCGTATAAAAAAATCCAATTGCTGCCAATTGTTTTGGATCTTGATATGTCAGTGGCCATGAATTAAAAGTCTTTAAACGTAGATCTTCCCTGTTCATGTTTGAAAATTCCATCCTTCTTTATAAAACTGTTCTTGTACACTGTGAAGTGGAATTCGAAAATTATGTCTTTATATATAAAACAAAACACCATTTTTGTAAAGGTTTTTTTTTGTTTTTTGTTTTTTTTTTTTTTTTTTTTATTGTTTCTTATGGAATGGTGAAATTACATCTCATCAAACTATAAAACTAGAATTATTGTAAGGGTCCCAATAGGGTGATCCATTATTTATTATGGAATCTCCACTGCTAACTACAATTACATCGTCGTCATCTCTTCCAGACGTATAGTAGCCAGAAGTGGTCTCTCCGCTACTGATGATGAAAACATCCTCTTCCCTGCACGAATTGGATTCTCCACTGCTTATAATTATGACATCTTCTTCCATCGGAAAGCTGAGTAAATAGCCATCGATCTCAGGATCATTCCATTCAGGAAGGTTTTTCAATGAATTCTCCATGTCGACTGCGCAACGCTGTTTCTATACGACTGAATGGATTTTTCAAAACTTTCAAAAAACAGCATGGGTTTCTTAGGATACATTTTGCTGATATAAGCGAATATTATTAACCAATGCGAATACAATACAACATGATTAAACATGACGACGGACAAAAGGGACTTTATTTTCTCACATATCAAATAATCATGAATTCTTTAAATGTTTATATAAAATAATTTTGCTGACCTATGTAAAATGTTTGCAACAAAGAAAAGAAAAGAATGTTGAACATGCTGACGAACAAAAGAGAATTGATATTCTCACATACCAACTTATCGCAAATTCGTTAATTGTTTATAAAAATCATTTTGCGGACTTAAGAAAAAGAACCCTAAATAGAAAAACAAAAATCCACCAGACTGATCGCGATTAAACATGCTGACAAATTTAGAATAAGAGACACAATTGACGCTTTCAGTCTATCCAATTTAAATAAAAGAACCAAACGGCTTCGAAACACCTAATCGATCAAAGCGACATCTATAATCCTATTTTAGAAAAGGGTAAAATATTAATTCATTTCGTCACAATGTGCAATAAACTTAAACATATACCTCCATTTCGAAATTGTTTCCCTTCCATAGCATACTTTTAGGAGTTTGCTTTAATGCTAACCAGATTAAATAAAATTAAAAAACAAGTCTTTTATCGAATCTACAGGGCAGCATCAATAATTCACCAAACCACAATTTAAATAAAAGAAGCAAAAGGTTTTGAATCACCCAATCTTTCAAAGCGACATCTTTACCTTAAAGATCACAGGGAGACACATACAACTCACCACCAAAAGGATTAAAGAACCAAAAGGTTTTGAATCACCCAATCTTTCAAAGCGACATCTATACTTTAAAGATCACAGGGTGACACATACAACTCACCACCAAAAGGATTGTGTCTATGCTACAAACACGACAGATCACAGTGTTGCACATACAACTCACCTCCAAAAGGATTGGGTCTATGCTACAAACACGACATAGATCAGGGTTGCACATACAACTCACCACCAAAAAGTTTATGTCTATGCTACATACACGACAGGCCATCTACTGACAACGATCTAATTCACCACTATTTTAGTCAAATACACAGGGTAACATCTGCAATTCACCACTTTTTGATTCGTGTCTATGATACACACACAGGGCGACATCTACACTTCACCACGAATGGTCTATGTCTTTGCTAAACAAATATTACCACAAATCCTCTACTACTTATGTTCCAACCATATAAAACGAGTTATAAATTTGAAATATAAACATTATAATTATAAACAAATATTACAGCAAACATCTTTCAATAATCTTAATTATATATTTTACTTCATTAATTATATATTTTACTATAAATCTAAAGATGTACAATATGAATTCCTACACATAAACATAGCATATATCTTGAAACATCTTACTTCTAACGACATATCGTTAAACATGTAACAAACAGATCGAACAAGAATTATGGATCACAAAACATAATTTTTCGCCGTGCTCTTAACCCTTTGAGCCCCGAATTTTTTCCCGCAATCTCAGGACAAATTTCTGTTCACAGATTTAATGCAACTATCCTAAATAGGATAGGCACATAATTTGACATCGATATATCCTTGCATTCGGGAGATACAGTACATTCTTTCGGAAAAAATAAAGTTCAATATCAAGAAAACCAAATGCAAAATCGTCAGAAAAATCATTTTAAATAATTCTCTGTATTCAATTTTACAAGAATCAAAAATAATTCTGAGGGTAGAATTTGTACAATTTGAATACGAAGCGATTTAAATAATTTGGACTGTATACACAAATTAGTACTGTACACAAATTTACCCTCTTCTCTATATTGAAAAGCTCATAAATTTTCCAAATTTTTGCATTTTTTTGATTTTTCTTTTGATATGTGTCGTCCATAATTAGGTCTTCACATATGAAATCCAAATAATACATATCTACTAGCTGCATATAAAATATAAGCTCTAAAACATTTTGTTGCCTGTGGGCAACATTGGGCCACAAAGGGTTAATAATCATGCCTAGTGCAACTTCCGTCAAAAAAGCATATAACTTTGTACGTTTGAAAGTAGTTTCTATATTTTTTATGGGAAAATATATACAATTTCGAAGACATTGGTCTAACGCACTCAGTAACAATTCAGTTTAAAGAAATTAAGTTCAGCCAGGCCGAATTTGTTACATCCTTCTCGTAGTGGGGGATATAAAAAGTTCAGCCTGCTGACATTCAGAATATGTAAAATTAATGGAAGAAGAAAACACATGTTATGTAAGGGTAATGACTATACCAACAAAGATGATAACCTGATAGGGGCCTACCGTTTTATGGGACTATACAAAGCGGGGATCAATATTGATAAGTTTGGTTATTGAAATTTGAGAGACAATGAGAATATAAATTACAGTCAATTCAGTTGTCTGTTCGAGGTGTTGCAAACGGAATGACAAATTTAATATACACTCCATGTTATGGGGAGGATATCAATTCGATGTGGCACACCTTGTTTAGTTTCTGGCAACTAACACTACAATACATGGTCAGGAGACGTCCATGCTAGTTGGACATATTTTAACATTACTAGCGTTACATTTAAGAGTATATTCCCCACATAATTTATGCAATTTCTTTAAGTCGATATAGGTTCGTTGTAATATTTTCTTTCACCCAAAGAAAAATAATATTAGGATGGGGAAAAATAAATCCATTATTTTTATATAAATTGTAGGACTTTATTTAACAAGCTTCGGAATGTCCAATTTGGGCCAAATATGCACCGTTTTGTCAAATGATTTCCTGCCATTTCAAAGGCATTCCTCGATCACATCTCCGATTTTATAGACATTTTCGCCGATCTGGTTGTTTGTCCTTAGCAATAAATATATGTTTTCAATTGGTAGAGATGTACCCTAGCGTTTTTCATAAATTATGTCAGATATGTATGTAAAACCAGTAAAGCAGGTGATAAAGTCGCGCTGGGCCGACTGTATGACACCCTTCACCACTTTGGTGTATTCTACATATGTATCCGTGCAGACCTCGCTCTTCAAAAGAACATTCATATGAAATTGAACGAACGTAAATATGTAATCTTTATCTAGCTATATTTATCATCAATTGGTTCACTATTTTCCTAAAATCGAACACAACTATATATGGGAGCTATATCTAACTATGAACCAATTTCAACGAAACTTGTCAGAGATTAAGTGATGTCAACTTCAGTACATGGTACAAAAGTGTGTGCCAATTGAACCAACTTTGGGTCTTTCGCACACAACTTACATAAAAACGGAAGAAAATATATACGGGAGCTATATCTAGATTTGAACCGATTTTCACGACATTTATCACAAATAATTCTCACTGAATTCAAAATTTTGCTCAAATCAAAGATATATAGGGATTGTGGGTTACCATTTACATTAAACCGGCAGCCGACTGGCTGTTGGCAGAACAATGGCTCCCGCAGTCTATCTTCCTCAGAAACCCCACGGTGTTTATAAAAATCCATATACAAATAATACACCATATCCTTCGGGACACTACCTACTTAAAGCAAAATGTTTAACTGTGCCTGTGTCTACAACTTCAGAAGTGTTGGCTGGTTATTTGGGATACCATTTGTATTTCGTTTTTCGTTTATATAACACGAAATAAAAAAAAAAATTATTTAAAAGCGGATTTACAGCAAACATCTTTCTAATAGTCCTTATGTATTGTTTATTCGAAAATAAACTATAACTAACTATCTTAAACTTTATTATCTATTTCTCTATAAATCTAAAGCTGTACAATATGAATTCTTACACTTAAACATATCATATATCTTAAAACCTATTACTTCTAACGACATATCGTTAAACATATAACCAACAAATCGAACAATGATTATAAATCACAAAACATATTTGTTCGCCGTGCTCTTAATATCATCATGCCTGGTGCAACTTTCCTCAAAAATCATATAATTTTGTGTGTAGTTTCCATATTTTTTTATGGAAAAATATAAACAATTTTGAAGACATTGGTCTCAGCAACAATTCAGTTGAAAGTAATTAAGTTCAGCCAGGCCGAATTTTTTACATCCTTCTCGTGGTGGGGGATATAAAAAGTTCAGCCTGTTGACATTCAGAATATGTAAAATTAATGGAAGAAGAAATCACATGTTATGTACGAGTTAATAGGGGGATATTGTTTTATGGGGCTATACAAAGCGGGGATCAATATTGATTAGCTTGGGTATTGAAATTTGAGAGACAATGGAAATTTAAATTACAGTCAATTCAGTTGGAAAATATGCCCAAAAACTCCGACATAGAATATTTCTCATATTTGTATATAAATACAAGCATGGGCCCACTACGTTGTTAGCGGATTTTTTTTTGTAGTTATAATAAAGAATTGAAAAAGCGTTAGGTTCGGCCCGGCCGAATAGACATACTGACAGGTACGTGAAAAAAAAATATAGGGAACATACCAAAAATTGTACCTTTACCGACATTCCTACAAACCGATTATGGTTCTAAATATTGTTCCTTTGTTGCAAAAAAATTTGATTTCATCCAAACTTTGCCCATCTTATTATTTCTTCCAAAAACTAAGAAAACCTCTTGTGTTTTATTCTATTCTTTACTTTCACGGCACACACGGCTATTCGTAGACCTTTCCCCTACGGTCCACTGCTCGACGCATTCGGCGTACCGACTCATATCGGCGGAGCCCCTCTGAGCTAAACATTTGGTCCAATCGAACCGGATTCATCAGCCCACTACTTGGATACACTCATTTTAAAAAATTATACAGTCCACAATTTGTTAAAGGTATATGTACCTGTGCAGTGTATATAAGTGAGCCCGCGGAAGTAAATTGTCGCGACCATAACAAAACACTAGGTTTCGTTCAAAGGTCGTTTTGCAACGTCATAAAACCCCCTCTTGTTGTTTTTCCCGCCAATCGTGGCTTCTAATTTGGATGCTTGCATTCGGCAGCATCATAATCAAAACAAAAATCGAAAATTCCATAATCGCAAAATTCGTTGCTTTTTTTTTTGGTTTCATGAAACAACAAAACACTTGATATTGTTGAAAAGTTACATTCCTACTTTTGCTTTTCTGCATAAAGCAAAATATACAATATTATTTCGTTTTGTTTGTCATCAATAATATTGCATATTGTTGTTCTTACATTTATTTCTTTTCTCGTTGTAACAACAGAACATCTTGTTTGTTTGTCGTAAACAACAACAACACTCTTTGACCGTCCACCTACATCACTGCTAGCTTTGTTGTTATTCTCTGATCAGCACTTGTTGTTTGTGCTTTGTTAGATCAGTGAACTAACATAAAAAAACGAAAGAAGAATATTTTTGTTATTCTTCTTTCTGTTATGTCCGCATAGGTCGAGTACTCACCTTACGTTGGTTGTTTATTTGGTAGGAATACTTTTTGTTTATTCCTTTTTCTATCGTGTCCGTTTAGGTTGAGTAGCTACACTACCTTGGTCGGTATTATTGGTTAGCTAGCTTGTTCGTAATAGGTGTGTTGCAAAATAAATATTTAATGAAAATACGATCGTGTATTTTATTGTTGTATTACTTTTTAAAGTTTTGCAAATTTGTATACCCTACATCCCGACATATCGGCACACTAAATAAATTAAAAAAAAATTTTTATTTTATTGATTTCGGGACTTGTTTAGAGCCATATTTATAAATAATACAAGGTTGTCTGACGTCGAACGTTTGTTCTATTTGCGACATAAAACATCATGAGAAGCTCGGGAAATAGTTTCACAATTTCCTCTAACTAATCGTTGTTTTTCTCTAGCTTGGAAAGCACTTCACGCAGAATTCGAAAATACTCGGATTTTTGTAAATCGGCAACTATCCTTGTTATTTAATATTCCCATTTTCGATAAAGAAACTATCTCTGGTTATCAATAGCTAAAGCATTTCTCTATTGGAAAGCACTTCATATACTCGGATTTTTGTAAATCGGCAACTATCCTTGTTATTTAATATTCCCATTTTCGATAAAGAAACTATCTCTGGTTTGAAAGAGATTCGACGCGGCATCAATAGCTACATCTCTTCCATGTTGACATACAAGGTACCAACGGATCAATGGGATCCAATTCTCGTTTTTGTTTGTCAACAATGATTGCCTAGAATTACCCAAGCTTTATGGGAAGGAAGTGTTAAAAATAAATCGGCTCTTTCATCTTGGAAAGAATTAGACGCCTTTATTTCTGAAATGATAAACACGCTCGTGTGTTTGGAAAGCTACGAGAAAACATCCACTCCTGTGAAAGTATCTGAGTCGCTAAATACAGCTTGTAAGCCCCTATCGAAACGTTGGTCTCCCCCTTCAATAAGAAAATCGTGTTCTCTATGTTGTGAGAAACCCCATCGCCTACATTTGTGCCAGAAATTCGTTGAATTATCCCTAGCAAATAGATTTGCATTTGTTAAGCGCCAGGATCGTTGCATAATTTGTTTGTCAAAAGGACACATGCTAGTAAATTGCAATAGTAAAATAAATTGTTCGAAATGTGGTCAACGTCACCACACTTTATTACATCGAGAGTCAACAAAACCGAATAATTCGATTCCAGTTGTGACTCCAGCGGCTTCGTCAAGCTCGACAAAATCATTGTCAGCTTCAGCCCTAGTTTTTCGTCCCTCGAGACATTTATCCTCCCCATTGGTTGGTGTACAAAATCAGAAATTGGATTCTATTCCTTCAAAATCGTTGTATAAAACGTCAAGGAAAAACTTAATCAAATATATAAAAACAAATTTATCAGATGGTGTTCATAAAACGACAAAGAAACTTAAAAAAAATTTGTAAAGCGACCTTCGGAAAATCTCGGTATCGCGACAAGTGCTGATTCTTCCTATGAGGCTCAGCTCTCGAATAATGTTTCGGGAAAATAATAGCTCGATTGAAGTCCGAATCTGTAACTGTAGATTCATTTGCGGCTTCATACTATTTTGTTTCGTGCATTTAAACTAACTTGATTGAAGCCCGAATCTGTTACTGCAGGTTCATCTGCGGCTTCATTTAAACTATGTCGTGAATATTGCTTACTTAAGGTCCGAATCTGTAACTGCAGATTCATCTGCGGCCTTATGTTACTAATTATCGTTGTAGCGGAGTTGGATCCCCAATCTGTTACTGCAGATTCATCTGCGAATCCACACCCGATTTTGCTCGAATTGCTCATACTGCACTATACTCCTGTCGTACCTATTACTTACTTACTTACTTGTATTGTTTAGAAACATACCTAGATGTTTCAAGGGGGCCGGAATGTTTAAGTTAGAAATGTACTGAATTACTCCTTTTTATTGACCCCTGTTTTGGTCCTTATTTATGTATGCGCTACGGTTTATTGCAACCTTGGTTTAGCGTCTTTGACATTTTAACGAGTAATTAATTGTAATTAATCCTTTAAGCATCAAGGAGTATCAATCTGTCATTCGGACAGCACGCATATTGTTGCGCACAGGCATATCGTTGCCAAAGGTAATATTGTTTACCACATCTCAACCAACTAAATAAACCATAGAATATATTACTAAGAAAACCTCTTGTGTTTTATTCTATTCTTTACTTTCACGGCACACACGGCTATTCGTACACCTTTCGCCTACGGTCCACTGCTCGACGCATTCGGCGTACCGACTCCCATCGGCGGAGCCCCTCTGAGCTAAACATATATATATATATATATATATATACTCCTTCAATGTACCTTCATATGTACGAAAAAAGTCTTATGTTATGTGGTTTTATGTTATTATACCCTCCATCATAGTATGGAGGGTATATTAATTTTGTCATTCCGTTTGTAAACGGTAAAGTATATATATTCTTGATCAGGGTAAAATTCTAAGACGATCTAGCCATGTCCGTCCGTCCGTCTGTTGTAATCACGCTATCTTCTGAAGGAATTGAGATAGGGAGCTGAAATTTTACATAGGTTTGTCTTTTGTCTGCAGGCAGGTCAAATTCGAAGATGGGATATGTATATATATATATATATACATTTTGCGCACATATCAGTTTCCACTACAAACAATTATTGTCGACTTCCTTTTTAGATTGTAAATAGTAGTTTATAGACTCAACATTAATCAAAAATACTAACTTCATACAAAAATTCCCCAAAGTTAGTCATATTGAAAATATATTATTTACCACTTTCTTTTCACAAGTAGAGTTTCCCAATGATGTAAGTGTGAGAAAGCGCATCAGTACCCTCACCTGTTAATGTCGTATAATTCAGATACTTACTCCTTCACTTCACATTTCAGAAAACATTGTAATATTATTTTTACATTGTCATTATGTGATGTATAATTGCTTATTTAATGGATGATTTAAATAGAAGAATAATTAAGAAGTATATGATATAAGAAACTATGAAATTTTCACAATAAATGTAACACAATAATTCATTTATGTAATTTTTAATGTTAATGCAGCCAACAAAGTTGTGGTCCAGAAGGACTTAAGTTTGTTAAATAACTTAATAATTCATGAGCAAAGCAAAAATACATAAAACATATTCATAGCACAAACTTACACACATTGTGAATACAAATTTGCGTTTTTGTGGATTTTCAAGTTATTGCTGTACGTAATGAGAACATATAATGAGAGTTAGCATTCGATCAAAAACTATTATACTTATCTAGTATTCTCCTCACTGATTAGAGATAAAGATGAACGGCACTCTTGGCATATTATGAGTTGTCATTATTCTTTATGAAAATCCATCGATGTAAGAGAGCCATAAGATATATAATAACAAAGAGACAATTCAAATGCTCAGCTGTTACCCAACATACCACCAATTATTGATAATGAAGGCCTCCTGCATTGATTTGATGGCTGCTGTGAATGAAAATAATGGAAATACTTACTCCTACGTTGATTTAAATTCTCTGCAACAGTTGTTAATCAAATTTTGAGAGCCAACGAGAATAAAAGTTAGAGTCAAGTCAGTTGGAAAATCTATATATATATATATATATATATATTTCGAGGTGTTGGAAACGGAATGACAAATTTAATATACACTTTTGTCATTCCGTTTGTAACTCATCGCAATATTAATTTCCGACCCTATAAAGTATATATTTTCTTGATCAGGGTAAAATTCTAAGACGATCTAGCCAAGTCCGTCTGTTGTAATCACGCTATATTCTGAAGGAATCGAAATAGGGTGCTATAGTTTTGCATAGGTTTTTCTGCCGGCAGGTCAAGTTCACAGTTTTAACCAAATTCGCGGCAATTTGGTATTTCGTTTATCAAAATTTTTTAGTATTCGCCCCCTTTTTGGGGTAGTCCGTATATAACCCCATAGTTATCTAATTTGTTCCATGTTTGGTTCTAAGACACTGTTGTAATGTTTTCACCTGCGGAAGATATCGAGATAAAAAACTAGAACGTAAGATTCGATAATGAACTATAACCCGATTTTAGACCTAGCGCCTGTGTGGGAGGTACCAGGAGGAGTGGAGCGATATTCCCCTTCTTCGAACTTGGACTAAGTTTGGAAGAAATATTAAGATGGGCAAAGTTTGGATGAAATTAAAATTTTCTGAAACTAATTTGGTCCAATTTTTCACTTGCTTATGTCTACTTCTTAGAAATACATCCAAATTAAATATTACAAATTTTAATTTGGATGTATTACTACTTGTATTGAACCTTCTACCATATTGTTCTAATTTTACACTACGCTAACAAATATTGGTGAATATGGCTAGGTAGTCTTTGATAATAAGCCATTACGTGTCACACAAACTTGATTAGCTGAGGAAATTTAATAATTACCATCATCCTTGTTTTGATACAGAAGTAGAACTCCATTTAGGATACAGTCGCACATTTGCTCACGTTAATTCCAATGTCATCTGGGTTTTTTATTATACTCCATGCACAATGTGTCTACCTAGTGTTATATATGTTTTTGTAATATTGATTTTTATAAAACTTCACTGATTTTTTTAGCATGTTGCTGCTTTGGTTGTTTACGAATTGGGAAATCGGCCCAACCCGATGGATGACGACATCGATATGGACCTCATCGACCTAGATAAATAATTTATCGATGAGGTCCCATTTCCACAGATACAAAAACGTCACTTTTCTTCTTGAAGTGGAAAACTGTGGATCGCCAAGATCAAATATAAAATAAAAAAAAATATATATATAATCATTTTAAATAAATAAAGGCCACCAGAGTCTAAATTTGAAGTTGAAATTTTTTTAAAGTGTTTTAAATTTGCAGTCAGCAAAACGTAAGTATCGTCTGAATAGTCTTTGTGTTGTCGTAGTTGCAAATTTATATTGCTGTTCGTCTGGTTCAAAAATAATCATAGATTCTAAAACTACTCAGTAGAATTAGAATCACTACAAGTCCTTTCGAGTGCATCCGAACTTGTACATGGTCCTTCGTAGCCTTTAAATAACGAAGCGGCTGATTTGCAAAAATACTTAAAAAAATCATACAAATTGATTGAAAAATTGCGAAAAAAAGTAGATTTTATTTTTCCTATTTTCTTGTGTTTGATTGTGGCGGCTTTGTGTTGTTTGTTGTTACTTCTAATACATACAACAAATTCTCACTGCCATTTCTAAAAAAGTAATTTCTGTAAAAAAAAACTGAAAAGTTTGTGTAAATATTGTTACGAATATAACTTTAGATTTAAGTTAATTTAGATGAATTCCGTTAATTTAAGAATTTGAATTGTAACGTAAATTTCTACCACGCAGTTTATTTGAATAACTTTACAACAACAACTACTGTATAGATTTTTCTACATCCTTTCATTTCCTCTTTCATGGTCTATTTTTTGTTGACGTACAATTCTTGTTAAACGTCATCATTGATGATCGCTTAATTCCTCTTTCTTTTTTACCCCCTCGCCTGTATATGTGTTGTTGTTATTGTTTACTCACTGTAAGGTTGTATGTGTTTGTTGCATTTGTAGATTGTTCGTAATCTAGGTGTCACCAGATCGTCTAGAAACTTCTGTAGCGACAGGCGAGGCTCATATAAATAGGTGAAATGGAAAGGCAGTCAGTCAGTTGTGAATCAGATCGTGAATTGAAACCGTCGAGTAAAGTAAAGTGCAAAGTAAAGTTGTGTGAATAAAATCATTGTAATAATCGTAATCTGAAAGAACCCGCGTTTTATTTGGTACGAACTGTATTGGGAAACAAGACAACGTCTACACGGGATTAAGTAAAATCCAAGAACGTAACAATTGGTGTCAGAAGTGGGATTACGATAATACTACGATGAAGTTTAAGGATCTACGAGTGGAAGACTTGAAGAAGGAACTTAATAAATTGGAATTGTCCTCTACTGGCAACAAGGCTGAACTACAAAAACGTCTGTTGGATGAGTTCGAGCGCCGTGGTATGAACATCGATACATATATACAAATACCTGTATGACCAGCATTTCCTGCTCTCCAATGGTTGCTGCAGTTTAAGAATCCGGAAGGTCAACTAGCCCGTTGGATCGAAAGGCTCCAGAGTTATGACTTCAGAATCGAGCACAGAAAAGGCGGAAACATGGTAATGCTGATGCCCTGTCTCGTCGGCCATGCAAAGTAGAATGCAGGCACTGCTCAAAGGCTGATAATAAAGAGAATATCGTTGATGTCCGACTATTGCAGTTTGAGTCGGGTGAAGATTGGTCGACGGAACAACGAAGAGATACCATTTTGGGCAAAGAAATTTCGGCCATAGAAACGGGCAAGCGACCTAGTCGCAAAGAAATTGTCTCCGAAAGCCCTCTTTTGAAATCCTATTGGGCCCAGTGGACAGTCTACTTATAATAGATGGTTGCCTATATCGCAAATGGGAAAGTGAGGACGGTAAATATCACCGGAACTTGATCGTCGTCCCAGACTCCAAAATAAGACATGTCTTGTCGGAGTTTCACGATGAGCCAAGTGGAAGACATCTTGGCATAGCAAAGACGGCAGAAAAGGTAAAGCAGAGATTCTACTGGGTCGGCTGTCAAAAATCCATTGCCGACTGGATCGCCAATTGTGAAAGGTGCATAAGAGCTAAAGGTCCAACACGGAAGAGTCGAGGCTACATGCAGCAGTATAATTCAGGAGCCCCTTTTGAAAGAATCGCAATGGATGTAGATGGACCGTTCCCAACAAGCGACTCTGGGAACCGGTATGTATTAGTGGTCATGGATTACTTCAGTGAATGGCCAGAGGTTTATGCTATCCCAAATCAAGAAGCCAGGACAATTGTGGATGTGTTCAGCAAAAATTGGATTTGTCGCTATGGTGTTCCATCTGAAGTTCATTCCGATCAAGGCAGGAATTTTGAATCAGCGATCTTCAAGGAAATGTGTGACTCCTACGGAATCAAGAAAACCAGAACGACGCCCCTACATCCACAATCAGATGGCATGGTGGAAAGATTCAATCGCACCCTGAAAGAACATCTACGGAAAGTGGTGGACAGTGGCCAACGAGACTGGGATGAGCATATTCCCAAGTTTTTACTGGCTTATAGATCGGCCATTCATGATTCCACATCCCGGACCCCAGCCAAAGTTCTGTTCGGAAATGAATTAAAGCTACCTGGCGATTTGATATTCAGTGCTACCCCAAACGACGATGTGAACCAAGATGAAGACAGTCAAAACTCTTTTAGTAAAGTCCACGATGCAGTCCGACATCGAATAAAAATGGTTAAACCGCATGAAGGCAAGGTACGATCGAGCGGCAAATACCGATGGGTTTCAAGAAGGGCAACTGGTACTATTGTTCAACCCACAACGAAAGAAAGGACTATGCCCCAAATTGCAAACGCACTGGGAAGGACTCTGCAAGATTATCACGAAAATAAATGACGTCGTTTATAGCATCCAGAGGAGCGACAGTCCCAGGTCGAAGATGAAAGTTGTACATTTGGAGCGGCTGACCCCCTACGGAACGGGAACTGTGCCTATTCGGGACGAACAGGCTTAAGCGGGGGGCAATGTTACGAATATAACTTTAGATTTATGTTAATTTAGATGAATTCCGTTAATTTAAGAATTTGAATTGTAACGTAAATTTCTACTACGCAGTTTATTCGAATAACTTCACAACAACAACTACTGTATAGATTTTTCTACATCCGTCCATTTCCTCTTTCATTGTCTATTTTGTTATTGACGTACAATTCTTGTTAAACGCCATCATTGATGATCGCTTAATTCCTCTTTCTTTGTTACCCCCTCGCCTGTATATGTGTTGTTGTTATTGTTTACTCACTGTAAGGTTGTATGTGTTTGTTGCATTTGTAGATTGTTCGTAATCTAGGTGTTACCAGATCGTCTAGAAACTTCTGTAGCGACAGGCGAGGCTCATATAAATAGGGGAAATGGAAAGGCAGTCAGTCAGTTGTAATTCAGATCGCGAATTGAAACCGTCGAGTAAAGTAAAGTGCAAAGTAAAGTTGTGTGAATAAAATCATTGTAATAATCGTAATCTGAAAGAACCCGCGTTTTATTTGGTACGAGCTGTATTGGGAAACAAGACAACGTCTACACGGGATTAAGTAAAATCAAGAACGTAACAATATTATATCTAACACTCTATAATTCACACATACACTAACACATCTTTATTAAATATCACTCTCACTTTATTTTTTCCATCATTTTGGCATTTGTGCTTTGTTTTGATCCCCTGACATTTTACAACATTGAACAAGTGATTATCATCTGTTCTTTGTTGTTTATATCATCTATCAGTTGCCATACTGACCATCGATCATATGTGAAGTGTAGTGTTCATAGTGTAGTGTTCACAAAAGGGAACAAGTTATTGTGATGTAACGAACGTAACACAGTTTGTGATTTATAATAATAAGAAAATAAATAAACTATTAAATAACTATCTGTAAAAATACATTTGAATTAACTTCAATAATTTATTAATAGCATATATTCAAAGTTTAATTGTAAAATTAAATTAAATAAAATTAACAGCAAATTACCTTTTTTAAATAAAATAATAAATACATAAATTAATAATAAATCATTATTTCAACAACATGTGTAGGTTCGAATGCGAAACCGACAGTCTTATGAAAATGTGTCTTAAAATAGACTATACTCCTGAAAATTATCTTTCTGATTTTTTTAATAAAAACTAAGTTAGAAACAATGGCGAAAGACTGGCACAATGTTAAACAGGCATTTAAATTAGTTTATCTAGCAGAAGTTGAAGATGAACCTTATAAACAAGAAGCAAGAGACATATTTGAAAACATCAGATATAAATATCAATCAACTAAAGCCAACTTATTAGAAACTGTGAATAAGAGAAAAACGCAAAGTCAAAGTAATACCGCTGGAGGCGATGTTACAAATCCGTCATTGTTTCAAAGCTCAGCTGTTTATCCACCAAGCACAACGTTTGTCATGTCGGAAATTTGCATTAAAGTGCCACCTTGTGACACTAAAGACTTCTACGGAAGTTATGAAGAACGGCCAACATTTAGAGATATGTTTACGGTAATTTATGGAAATCGTCTGCAAAAACTTTATCATTTGCGTAATAAAACCAATAGTGATGCTGGTAGAATTGTAGATCGGTACCCATTATCTGATCAGAATTTTTCGTTGCCATGGGAAGCTTTATCAGTGGGATACGAAAATGTAAGGGTACTAGTTGATAATCAACTGAAAATATTATTCAATATTTCAGCAGCAAAGGTTTGATCTAGTAAAGACATCAAAAGAATTCAATCGACAATCAGTGACTGACAGCTATATTTAAAGATCATAGTATAATAGTAGATCAATGGGATCCAATTTTAATATATTTATGTTCAACTAGGCTTCCAGTTGATACATTAACTTTTTGGGAACAATCGCTCGAATCTCATTCTGAGCTACCCAAATGGTCTGAAATCGACGATTTCAGATTGTTTCAGAAATCAAGCAACAGGCTTTAATAATGATGCTCATGAATATCAATCAAAGAATTGAATTTGTCAGAGGGAAACGGTTGTGTAATAATTGTTTGACAAGCGGACATTTGTCTCAAGGAATGCGTCAGCGTTCATCGATGCATGATTTGTAAGAAAAAGCATCGCTGCAAATTGCATTTACCAACCACCACACAAGAAAGATCTACACAGCCAAGAAATTTTACAAGGGATAATCAAACATCTTTCCATTTATCTAATTGGCGACAAACAAATGCCCTCATTACACTATACAATATTGGTAGTGACGTAATCCCAAATATAATATTAGATGGTGTAAAGAAGATTATTTTATGAATATGGTAGCTCAAAATTAGATTTGCGGTTGGTACAATTATGGTGCAATTTCTACAGAATCGGACAAATATTGCGAGGAATTTTACGCCAATACGACTTATCGTCGATCAGATGGAAAGATCGTTGTGAAATTACCATTCAAAAAGGAATTTACTAAAATACAAAGCAAAGAAACAATATGAGCATTAGGGAACAAAATTAAGGAAAATAGAGAAATTGAGAAATCATATAATGATGTTTTGAATGAGTCATATGAAGCCCACAAGTACAAGAGAAATTACAAATGATGGAAAATATTTTTCGTACTATTTACCACACCATGCTGTCTTTCGCCCAGAAAGTACTAGCGCAAAAGTGAGAGTGGGGTTTAATGGATCGAGTAAAACGAAAAGTTTGTAGAAGAAGAATAATATTCCATGAAGCTGCCGAAATGAGGATTGATTTTTTAATTTTTATAATAATATTGGATTTTTCGTATCATTATATCATTAAGAAAAAAATACATACATATTTGCAAAATTACTAATTTGTTTAGTGGAGTTACAATTGAATTTCGAAATATATTTGAGTACTCGAATTTTTGAGAGTACATCTATAATTGTTGATGCATAGATTAAGAAAACGTGTTTTTTATAACCTCCGCCTTACGCCTAATGAGGGTATATATACTACGGCAAAAATGTGCCTCATCGAAATATTGGTTTTATACACCATGGTTCTTTGGACCAAATTTGTTTCAGACAAATTGGACTCTTATACAAATATCCGTCCGTCCGTCTGCGTGTCTGTTAGGCTGGCTGATGTGAAAGATAGCTCTAGAAGGGAGTAACCAATTTCCTTCAAACTTTGGTAAAATTTCTTCCAAACTTAAATCAATCTACCTCACAAAATGGTCAACATTTTCATGAAAATTAATTGTATAATATAATGCGAACTGACTATCCGATTTCAACTAAAGTCTGCAAAACTTAATATTTTATCGAAACCTATATAATGTTGGAAGATGGGACTCATCAGTCCACTCCTTCTAGTATCTCTATTTCGAAAACTTGTAAATCTCATATGAAGCGAACACAATAGCCAATTTCATCCAAACTTTACACTTCTTCTGGTAACACTCACACAAGGTGTCGATATATCGAATATTCATAAATCTAATACAAAGCGAATGGAACGTCCGATTTGGTCCAAGCTGTTAACATCGTAATATTTCTTTCAAACTTAAATCTAGTTCGAATATGGGGAATATCGGTTCACTCCTTCTGTACCTCTACCACAAAATGGTCTAAATTTTGCTGAAAATTAATTGGGAACAGACCATCGGATTTGAACCAAACTTTGACACCCAAATATTTTAACTAAACCTGTATAATGTTACAAAATGGGACTTATCGGTCCACTCCTTCTAGCTCCTCCCCTACAAAGGGTGAATATTTTGAAAGCTTTTAAATCTCATATGCTCATACCCATCAAGAACCGTATATATATTTTGGATAAAATTATTCACGTATCACTATATTGTATGATGCATTTACTCAGGAATATGGCTTATAAATGTTTTATTTATATACAAAATATAGAGATTTTTACACGCAGAATTCTCAAATTATGTATTTGCAGATGTTTCTACTTTCAAAGTACTTTTTACAGAAAATAGTATGAAAACAGAAAGGCTCTCAATTTGTGAATGAATTTCCGTTATTAATCCTTAAAAGTCGTAGAACTATTCAATAGCTAACGATAGCGTAAAAGCAACTAATTGATACATTGAATTCGGCAGGAATTCCATTGAAGAAGATAACGGAAAATCATCCGAGTTTGCTTTCAAATGGCCGATCAGTGGATTTATTGAATGATGCATTTTTGAAAATTAAAGTCATGAGTTCTACTAAACATTGGGTTTTCGGTGGAATGCCATTACAGACTCATGTTCTTATAGTGTGAAGTCACTGGAGGTGGCTAGCCCAATAACTAAAAGGAAAATCTTGTCAATTATTTCAAAACTATTTGACCCAGCAGCGTGGTTAACGCCTATAACCGTACAAGCAAAAATTTTGTTGCAAGACCTTTGGTTAGAAGGCATTAATTGGGATGATAAAGTGTCATCATCCACTTTGAATGAATGGAACAAGGTTGTGGATCAATTTTCACATATTGATACAATTCAAATCCCAAGATGGATTAATTACTGCCTAGAGGGCAACAAGAAGTTACATGGTTTCTGTGATGCGTCTGAGAAAGCATATTGTGCCACATTATATATACGAACAAACACAAACACAAATTCAACAATAAGATTGTTAATATCAAAGAGTAAAGATGCACCATTGAAACGAGAAAGCTTACCAAGAGTTATGTGGTGCCGTATTGCTCTCATCGCTGGTAAAATATGTTGCCTCCGAATTAAGTATTGAAAATTATTCTGTTCATTTGTGGACAGATTGTATTAGCATGGTTGCAAAAACATCCATCCATGTGGAATACATATGTTGCAATCCAAACTGCTATGATATTTAAAAACGTTGAAAATGCAACATGGAGACACGTTTCTACAAAATGCTATCCTGCAGATCTTGGAACTAGAGGTTCCAATTCTGTGGATTTATGTAATTGTTCACTGTGGTGGAATGGTCCAATGTGACTTTTAAGACCTGAAAATACTTGACACGAATCTAATATTGTTGTAAATGATCCACCAGAACAGCGAAATATCAAAATACATTGTGCATCAATGTATGGAGAAAGAAAACTATATAATTTCAAGATTTTCTTCCTATAATAGAGGCTTATGTGTTGTGGCACATATATATATATATATATATAGTTCTTGTAAAAATTACGCAAATTTTTCATTGTCCACAGGAATATAAAGACTTAGTTAGTTCAAAGCCGATTTCCCGTCAAAGTCCATTACTAACATTAAACCCATTTTTAGATAATAATAGCAAATCGGAGTTAATGGTCGTCTAGCTAATTCAAATATGACGTATGATGAGGGATTTCCGATGTCACATCTGTGTATTGTTTTTAGAATTCGTTCAGAAAACGATGTTGCACGCTGACATATCACAAATGATGTCAACTGTTCGGAGTCAGTTTTATATCCCATATATATATATATATATATATATATGAGAAGATCAGTAAAGAACGTTGTACAAAAATGCTTAGTATGCACAAAATATAAACATAAAGTAAGACCACATAAAATGGCAGGATTACCGTTGGAAAGAAACTCCTTGGCCCTTCCTTTTACGTATGTTAGAGTAGATTTTGCAGGTGTAAGGCATTCATTCACAATGGCCATTCACATTGAAGCGTGTTCAGCATTATCTAGTGAAGCATTTCTTGCAACATTTGCTAGGGCATTCGCCTTGGTAGGTGCTACCAACTTATGAGACACCTTTATCAGAAGATCCTGAAGAAGCATTAACACCAGCACATTTATAAGAGGTGGTTCACTGATATTTGCTCCGGAAATGCCTATGGATGATTTATCGTTAATAAATAGATGGGAGAAAATTAAATCTCTGCATCACAACTTCAGCAAAAGATGGAAAACAAAATATATTCAAGAACTCCATAAAAGATATAAATGGCAATATCCTGAGCGAAATATTGAGAAAAACGATATGGTATTAGTCAAAGATGAATTGCTGCCTTCTAATGACTGAAAAATGGGACGTGTGGTAAAAGTGCATAAAGGGCACGACGATACCAAGATTTTATCAAAATATTTTCAATGGAAATTTGTGAAAAGTATGGAAATTTATCCCTCCTAGTGCTCCACATATGGGCGGATTATGGGAGGCTGGTGTTTAGAGTTTTAAATCTCATTTCCAAAAAATTACTAAAGATAAAAAATTAAATTTTGAGGAATTTTCAACAATTTCAGTTAGTGTACTAAACTGTAGACCATTAACACCTTTATCAGAAGATCCTGAAGAAGCATTAACACCAGCACATTTATAAGAGGTGGTTCACTGATATTTGCTCCGGAAATGCCTGTGGATGATTTATCGTTAATAAATAGATGGGAGAAAATTAAATCTCTGCATCACAACTTCAGCAAAAGATGGAAAACAAAATATATTCAAGAACTCCATAAAAGACGATAATGTAAGAGTTGTTGACGTAAAAACTGCAAAAGGTATCATATCTCATCCATTTGTAAAATTGTGTACTTCCAGTCAGTAAATGTCAGTAGAGCAGTAATGAGAGTAGCTGAAGTAAAAACTACAACAGGTATCATATCTCGTCCAATTGTAAAATTGTGTGTACTTCCAGTCAGTAAATGTCAGTAGAGCAATAATGAGAGTATGTGTTGTAAATAACGAGTAACTAATATAATGACTTGAATGGCATCCCTTTTCCCCTCTGTATTTTTGTATATTTGTTGTAGAACGATCGTCATGAGTAAGGGCCAAGCAGAGCTTTGCTTAATTTGCTCCGGCATACACCCCCTCTGGAAATGTCCAGTTTTTAACTCAATGAGTACGATACAGAGGGAACGTACAGTAGGTGCTCACAAATATTGCATAAACTGTTTGGGGAGAAACATTTTGCACGATCATGGGGATGAGGAGTTGTCGTTTGTGTGGTGGTCGACACAAGACGCTGCTACATAATTCAACACCCACAATAATGGGATCAGGGTCTATAATGAGCAGCAATCCGACCATCGTTACTGGCGGTAACATAGGATCAATAAGATCTCACCCGTATGCCCATCAAAGAGCGCAACAGAAAATACAACAACAATTTGTTTCTGGCAACGCTATGCCTGAATAGTTGCGTAAAAGTTAGCAACTGATCATGTTATCGAGAATTTTGCGCTTTAAACCGAAACGAGTCTAAAAATTGATATACAATATATTATCAGTGCCGGCTTATATTACAGAACTCTGGTTTATTGAAACAATATTAGATTTTTGCAAAAATTCGATTGCATTTGGAAGTGAAGAGTAATACGAGAGGAACAAAAACTTGTGTTTTTTAATTGCAATAAATACATTGCTGAATTCCCTCCGTAACTGTTATCGCTCTCTATTTATCCTCTAATTCGTTGCTTTGCAGTTTGTTTATGATCTCGAGAATTTGTGTTTAAAGATGCGTGGTGCTACAAAGACTTTATGCGGTTGGAAATATTGGAAAAAGTGGAAGCATTAAATGTAGAGTATGCTCCAAATGGTTTCATACATCATGTGCCAACGTATCTTAGACGGTCCTAAATGCTCTTAAAACTATTAAAAAATCGGTCTACATATGTGATACGTGTGACTCTAACTTAAGCCACAGAACTATCCAAGATGGTGTTGCTGAAGATGTCAGTTTGCTAAATAAGAAATTTGACGATATTATCACACAAAATCAGTCTGAACAAAACAGAACAGTCTGAACAATTGGCTTTTGATGAAATAAAATAAGAAATGACTATCTGTCTTAAAGAAATGAAACAAGATATTGTGGAATGTAACCAAAAAATTGATAAAGTCTATTCTTTTCATCCATCAAAAATTTCTTTGTTGGAAGCTGAAAATAATATATTGTACCGGAGGTTGAATAGAGGTGATATTCTTATTAGTGGATGGCTTGAGGATATATTGGATATTGTTGATGTAGCAGTAAGATTGGCGGAGTTCTTCAAAATAAAAATATCCAGGAATGACATAAACCAGGCTTGCTACCTGCACATACGGGGAATGGTATTAATAAAATTCAATTCTATACATATTCGTGATGAGTTTATGAAGAAATTTGACCGTGGATGCTTATTTTCTAAAACCATTTTCAGTTTATACTATACTTTAATATGCAAATTCGTCTGTTTATTGATATTTCCTGATAAATTCATTCATATTTCTGTTCTTGAAGGCTATTTCACTGCAAAATTGTTATGTTTTTTCTTTCTTTTTATGCATGCATATGATATGATGTAGGTTTTTTAATAGTATCGATAGAATAAAAATATTGTCTCTTGATGTATTAATTATACCCAATGTTTAATAAAATGATCAGTTGTATTTTGAATATTAATGATATATTGTATTTTTTAATGTTTGTTGATTGGTTCCCCATTTTAGTTACGTTATTAGATTTTGATGTCTCTTGATTTAAATTTGGGCCCTGTTGTTAGTAATAACTATCACTTAAAATCAATTTAAGACCTTTAATAGAAAGTTCAAAATAGCTCATATTAATTGCCAAAGTATGAGACCATCCAGTAATTCAATAAAATTTTTTTGTTATTATTATTTTTTTATTTTCGTATGATAATTATTTTCAAAAAACAATGTACCTCTGCGCCAAATGGCTTTTTAGAGTCTAGCTGGCAAATAAACAATAATTACAATTATCATTCCTTAACAATTAAATATTAAGTTTTAAGCATTATGTCATATGAATGAAGTATTTCAACGTTTTCAGTTAAGTATTTCTTTAGTTATTTTTTTAAAATGGGAAAGCTCTACGATTTCACTTATGCGAATAGGAAGAGAATTATATTCAGTGGGACCTGTATATGCAACACGCTGTTTAGTTAATTCTAAACGACAAAGCGGAATACATAAATTCCTTGATAGATCACAATTTATAGTATGCGTCCCGATCCCTCTAATACATTTTAATACATACATATTCAATTGTTGCTTAAATAAACCTTTAACCGGTAGAACACCGAAAGCTAAATTTTTGTAAAGGTCTAAAGTAGAGTGTGTGTATGGCAGATTTAAAATAGTTTTTAATGCTCTATTTTGAGCCGATTGTAGAGATTTGATATACATTGTGTTCCTTGATGCATATACCATCGGCTAATAAGTTAAATGTGAGTGAATCAATGCTTTGTATATAGCCATTTCTAAATCCGCACAAAGTTTGTTCTTAAATTTATACAAAATTCCCATACCAGTTGACATCATTTGACATCCCACAACAAATTCCGATTCAAATACACGCCAAAATATTTAACACCTTCTGATTCCTCTATTAACTGATCATCTATATGTACATTTACTATTTCATCCACTCTCAAGAAATAAGATCTAAATCTTACAAATTTAGTCTGGAATGGATTTAGTGAAAGTTTATTTATTCTTAAATATTCACACAAATTGAAGAATCATATTCTTTTTGAGTTTGCAATACCTTTCTATAGCTATAATCATAAATAAGGGATATATCATCCGCAAACAAAAATAGTTTGGCAATAAATTTTATATTCATTATGTCATTAATGTATATCTGGAATAATAAAGGACCCAGTACACTTCCTTGTGGAATTCCGCATGATACAGATAGTACATCACTTTCATCATCTTCCACCTGTACATACTGTCTTCTATTACTTAAGTAACTTTTAAGTAACACCAGAGATTTGGAACAAAGCCCAATGAACACACCAGCTACTCCTTTGTGGCCTCTATCCAGACCATCACATATACAATCAACTCGACTTACAACACATTCATTCGTTCCAATACCTTTCCTAAAACCATATTGACGCTCAAATATAAAAATTATTACTTTCCAGATACTCTGAAAGTTGAATATATATACGTTATTCAGTTACCTTACTAACTGTAGAGAGTGTGGCAATAGGTCTATAATTCTGAATTAATGCTGTGTTATGATATTTTAGTATAGGTGTAATTCTCTGTAACTTTAAAACATCAGGAAAAATAGACTCATTAATCATAAAATTAAAGATTAGAGCTTCTTTCCGTGTTAAAAGAATTTTTGTTGTAATTTTATCAAATCCTGATGCTTTGTAACTGTGTATTTTATCCAAGACATTTTCTATATCATCGGAAGTGATTGGTTCAAACATAAAATTCATACGCGTTTGGATCAGGGTTCTGAACTTATTTACTTCGTCTGTGGGAAACGTAGGTATTTTGGAACGTAAATTAGTTACAGAATCTACCAAATGTTTATTAAAATGTTCTGCCTTTTCTTGACAAGAAGTTAATTTTGCGCCATCATCAGTTAAAATGATATAAAATTTGATTTCTGCTTCCCAAATTGCTTGTTTAAGAATCTCCACGTTTTTAGCATCACCATTACACTTTTTTAACCCGTTTTCATAATAATTATTCATTTAGTATCTGCTACACTTCTTTATTACATTGCTTACAAATTTTAGTGTACTGCAAATGATCGTATTCCCCCTATATTTCCTTCTTTGCGAGATAATTTTCTTTTTATACTCGATTAAATTTTCTAATTCATCTGTCATCCAAGGATTAATTTTTCTTTTAGTGCTGATCTGTTTAAAAAATGTTGTTGAACATTGATGTTGTGCTGATGAAAATATGTCTATAATATATTTACTCAAATCAGAGCAATTGCAATCAAATTGTTTATATCCAATAATAAACTCTCTAATTTCGACATAAACAATGCCAATGAACACTTTTGCGATCGGTACATTGAATAAATGATTAAGGGTTTGCTGTTTATAATTATTTCTGGTAACCTAAAAGCAATGACCTCTATAAAATCTTGGCTCCGATTGATCATTACCTCAAATTTTATATTCTACGAAATATACACAGTTGTCCCACCAAATGCATCAATCCTACAGCAGTGAATTGCAGTAAATCCGTCAATCGAATATATATTAGTAAGGTCTGCATTGAACCAAGTTTCTTGTATAGCTATAATAGCTGGTACACTGGACAATTTCATTCACTGGACATTTCAGAAGTATTTCTTCAATCAATAGATGAACTATTGATTGAGGAAATACTTCTGACATTTAGAGATAATATATTTAAAACTTTTATATTTAATTTACTGGAATATTCATTAAATTGTTTAATATTGTGAAAGTAGTTAAGACTCATAAATAACAATAAATGAAACAATTTAAGCGTTATGGAGGAGTAATCGTATTCGAATTTGCTGATAACATAGTTAACTAACTTGGCGAGAAGAAGTGCTCCATTGAGTTCAAGTTTTGGAAGAGATACAACCTTTAAGGGTGCTACTTTGCTCTTAGCAGCAAAGAGATTGGAGTATGTTGTTGAAGTAGACGTCTGAGAGCGAATATATATACATGCACAATATGCTGATTTTGATGCATCACAAAATCCGTGTATTTGTATGTTGCTAGTGGGAACGTACTGTATCCATCTGGGTATTTTTATGGTTTCAATATGAGCTATATCAGAGAGAAAATCGTTCCATTCTTGGATACAATCGGGACTGATTGGTTCATCCCAATGTGAGCCTTGCAACCACAGTCGTTGCATTAACATTTTTGCTTTTATAATTATGGGAGTTATCCAACCCGCTGGGTCAAATAACTTTGCTACAGTTGAGAGCACTTTACGCTTTGTAATTATTAATTGGGTTTCAATGGGAAGCAGGGAGTAAGAAAATGTGTCTTCTAGGGCATTCCATTTAATACCAAGAGTTTTTGTGGAACTTTTTTCTGCAAATCTCAAGAGATCTAAATCATACACGTCATCGGGAGGCAAATGAGAAAGTAATTCAGAGTTATTAGCTATAATTTTTTTGAGTGGGAATCCAGCGGATTTGAGAACAGATATTAACTGTTGTTGGGAGTTGATGGTTTCATTTATAGAAAATCCACCAGTGAGAATGTCATCAACATAGGTTTCATTGCGTAATATTTTAGCAACATTTGGGAATGAGCTTTGAGAATCGTTTGCGACTTGTAATAGAGTTCTTATGGCCAAAAACGGCGCACAATTCACACCAAAGGTGACAGTATTTAATTCAAAATCTTTAATAGGGCTTTTTGAGTCTTTTTGGAATAAAATTCTTTGATATTTTCTATCATCGGGATGTATCTTAATTTGTCGATACATTTTTTGTATGTCTCCACAGTAAACATATTTGTACTTTCTCCAATTGAGAATTGTTGATATGAGATCTGTTTGGAGTGTGGGACCTGTGTAGAGTACGTCATTTAGAGAATAACCAGACTTTGACTTTCGAGAGGCATTGAATACTACTCTTACTTTTGTCGATTTGTGATTGGGACGCACAACGGCGTAATGTGGGAGGTAAAACGAATAAAATTTACCTTGATCACATATTTCTTGAGACGACGTTTCGTCCATATGGTTAAGAGACAGATATTCGTTTAAAACAGCATTGTATTCATGCTGGAGATTTGGGTCTTTAACTAATGATTTTTCTAATCGCGTATATTGACCAAGAGAGAGGAATCGAGAGGAGCCTAGAGAAATATTTTCGGGAAAATCTTTTTTAAATGGGAGTCGTACAACGTATCGACCATCCGAATCACGAGTTGTTGTACTTGAGTAAAATTCTTCGCAATAAATATCTGAAGGAGCGGAGGGAGACATCGTTGGGACTTCTTCCGTTTCCCAGAATTTACGGAGAACGCCACAAAGGGTTTCGTCTTCGGAAGGGACAACATTAGTAGAAAAGGACTGAACAGTTTCTACTGCCATAGGTCCGCTGAGAACCCAACCAAAAATTGTATTGTATGCAGAAGTAGTACCACAAATATTCTTCTTCATACCATCTAAGTTTATGAATCTTTCCGAATCATTGCCTAGTATCAGATCTATGTTTGAAGACGTATTGAAATTGGGATCGGCTAAGTCAATTTTTTCAAGTTCAAGGGAGTTGGGTTTTTCGAACGACACTGACGGCAATTTCTTAGTTACTTTGGGGAGAACAATCGCACTAATCGGGCATCGTGTGTTGTATCTTTTAGAGTAGAGTACAAGGTCGCATTCCTTGTCAGCCTTTTGAGTCATACCACCAATGCCACCAATTTCGAATAAAGCTTTTCTGTAAGGAATTCTGAGCATTCTTCTCACTTTTTCGGAAAGAAAAGTTCTCTGAGAACCTGAGTCAAGCAGTGCTCTGACTGTAAAGAGTTCTCGATTGTGCTCAATTTCTACTAATGCAGTTCTCAGCAAAATTGTTTCATTATTATGTGATACGTTTGCATGGACTTTGAAACTCTGCTTGGAAGTAGAGGGTGAGGAAGTATCTTGAATGATTGCTCTATTCTTTGAATTAAATGCGTTTGTATTGAAGTGTTCACTGTTGCCACCATTGGATGTGTCTTCGTTGGATGCGTCTAAATGCAAAAGTGTATGGTGGCGTCTTCTACAACGAAGGCAACTACTTTTGCTTTTGCATTTGCTTTTAAAGTGAGCATCAGAGAGGCAGTTGTTACACATTTTGTGTTTAAAAGCAAAATCAATGCGCTCTTGTGTGCTGAATTTTCGGAACTCTGAACATGTTCGTATACTATGATCATTACCACATGCTGGACATGATGGATTGAGTTTTTCTTGAGAAGTATACGTTTGAGTTTTATAAGAAGATTGAGCAGGAGAGAATGAGGGTAAACTGATACGTTCTTTTGTAGACTTTATGCTAGATATTCTTTCAACCACCTCAATTCGATTTAACAAAAATTCATCTAATTGAGACCAACTGGGAAGTTCCCTATGGGATTTTAAGGACTGTTCCCAATGGGCAATAGTTTCTTCGGGAAGCTTAGTGGATATCAAATATATTAAAATGGGATCCCAACTGTCTACTTTTACATCAAGGGACTTTAAAGTGCAGAGACAATCATTGACAGTGGAATGTATTTTTTGCAATGACGAGCTATTTTCTCTCTTCTCCACAACCATATTGAATAGGATCTGTAATTGGTTATCTACTAGCACTCGCTTATTCTCGAATCGAGTCTTCAGCGCATCCCATGCCAAGCTAAAGTTGTCGTCACAAAGGGGGTATCTTTTCACTATAGCTCCTGCGCTACCCTTGGTTTTGTTTCGCAAATAGTAGAGCTTTTGTGCTGGAGTGAGCTGTGAGTGGGTTGCGTAAACAGCCGTGAACATGTCACGAAAAGATGGCCATTCTTCGTAGCTACCCGTGAATACCTCAGTGTCGCATGGTGGGACTTTTATGGATATATTAGAGTTATTAGAAACTTGACTATTGAGAGAACTATGGGTAGGTTTACCACATTCAGAAATTTTTAAAATGTCAGTAAGTTGAGATCGAGTCTCATAATAAGCTTCAGAGGCAACATTGAAGTTTAGTTTGGCATTCTCTCTAAAGTCTTTGGTGTTAGTGGATTCGGGGGATAACATCAAATTCTCATAATCGGTTTGTAGTTGCTTGTATCTACATTCCAAATCATCCAATTTTATTTTCAATACAGAATCTGTTTGATCTGTAACATCCGTTGCACCAAACGCAGTACAAAAATTGATCACATGATCACATCTAAATTTGAATTTGTCGTGCATGGGAGAGGGTTTTGTTGACGAGCTTTCTCTTAATGTGACGTACTCACTAGTTGACTCAGTCATCTTGCTTCAAATTTGTTTGAAAATATTTAAGTTGTTTATTGAGTTGAGTAACGAATAATTGAGCTTGTCGTATCTGACTTCAAAATTGATAAAAGAAACAAACAACTTATTGGTTGATAGAACCTGTTGAAATATCTTACACTTGTACCAAATGTATACCTCACGCCAAAAGTATGAATGTAAAAGTTCACGTTTCTCACGAAACTATGTGTTCCGCAATATCTTAATGTGAAGCAAATTGAATTCAATGAATGAGTATCAAAGAATGAGATTAATCTATATGCTCTGAGTTTGAGTGTACAGATTAGAGGTTAATGGTGAACCTTTAAGGAAATTAATTGTAGAATCAATCTGTTTTTTGTTCCTATAAATATGAATTGAGCTCTGGTTTTACAAACTTTTGCTTGGGGGTATAGACTTAGATCAGTAAATCTTTTTAGAAACCACGTTCAATGATAGATGAATAGCTATAGACACTGTAGCTCAAGCGTATACCTTTTGGTTGATTGTAAACCATGGAAAAACAATATGATCCGCAGTAAACACCAAATCCTAAACAACGCTCAATTTAATCTTCGGAATACAGCAAAATTATTGTGTGGTTGGAAACACAAAGGATAGATATACCAAATACTTATTATTACTGTGTCACCAGATTAATTTTTAGTAATAACTGCAACTATGGATAAACCGATCGTGTGCATGCAGACGATAATTAATCACACAAATCTTCTGGGATACTTTGTCACTATTTGCAAATAACCATATAAACCAATATTAACAATTTGTGTGAACAATCGGCAATGTAGAATTTTGTTTTTTTTACGCTGTGGAAAATATCGTGATCCCTTGAATGCGTAATCGTGTTTGGGATCAAAATGTCGCCAAAACAACTTTGACTTTTATTTTATATTTTGAAAACTATTTTTTCATTTCTTTACAGCAGCAAGGTTGTTGTATATAATTAAAATTTAATACACTTCACTTGGTATCATAGTTTACAAATTGTTTTACTCCAAACGTAGTCACAAATTCATTTGTGTTTAAGATGACTAAATCTGTATCACAAATTTATTTGGAAAATTATACAAAACATAGATGTTTCCTTTTTAAGAGGGGTGTGAGTGCAAATTTCTGTTTAAAGCCACTGATGATTCGACTAATGTGTGCTGCAAATGTTTGTAGAGAATTATTTGTTTAACCACAGATTAATGATACATTTCAAGCTTTTGTTGGTGATTATTTGAATTCTCTAGTGCGTATTCCGATAAATGGTCAGAAAATAAAATTAATTACCTTTTTATATCTCGATTGGCACTAATAATTGTTTTTAATATTTTTCCGGACCGAATATGGTAATGTGTTAATTTGGGAAATGTAAAATCACTTTTTATTACTGAAGCAAACGAAACTATGGCAATGAATATCAAAATGTCAACAAACCACCGATTATCACTATGTTGCCAATTCCTTTTCTGTTATGAACTCTTCTATTAATACTTGAGCTTTTTGACATTGATACAAAAGCTTTTTCCGTTCTTCTTTAACACTGTAACATTGCGCTCAGAGAGGACTTGTTGATGTTGTTTTGAAGATTATCACACTTTTGTATAACAGTCTGGGTCGTGTACCATGACGACAAAAGAAACGGGAGATGAATAAACTAAATCGATACCACACACAAGGTAATTTGAAAAAAAGAGAGTGTGGAAGGGAATGGTAAATTCCACTTTTCTGCACAAATTTCTGCAACGGTCTTACTTTGTTGTTGGTTGGTTCTTTGTTAATTTTTGAAATGTATGAGTGTATGATCTTTTTTTTTTTTTTTTTTTTTTTTAGGCGCAAACACGAATAGGGTGAAGCAAGCAAAAAATATAACGGCAATAAACTTAAATGTTGTTGTGAACAAATTGTATTGTTTTTGTGTTTTAGCACCTTGCTTCTTCCAAAAATTTGAGGAATCTGCTTTTTGAGACTAAATTTGAAATGCACTTGTGATTTTATCTTTTTTAATTATTTTATACGCAGATTTTTTGGGCAAACAAATTTGTTCTCTTTTTAGTTTAAAACGCGCTTATGACCTTATGTAGGCAATTATTGCTGAACAATTTTTGGTGTTTTTTTTTTTTTTTTTTTTACAACCAATGCTAGACGTCTTTTTATGTTTCCATCAAACAATTTTGTAGGTTTTGGCACAAAAGAAAACAATCAGAAATCTTACGTTTTCTTTTGTTTCAACCGCTTCTATGACCGTTTATAGGCAAATATTATTAAAACTTTTGTATGCTTTTCGCCGCAATTATGTTGGGTGAATTTGAATATTATCCCTATATACTTGGTTTTTTGCACAACAAAATATAAGGAATTTGGCGATTTTATGTTAGTTTAATTTACAAAACACCGAGAATGCCTCACACGACCAATAATTCGTAACTATTGTTATTTTTGGTTTTCGCTTTGAGTGTCAACGGAGAACTATTTTAAGTGGAGTTTTCAAATTCTATTTTACCTTCTTTGTTGGGAATTAGATCTTCCTTGGCTAGAGCTTTCTCTCTTTGTGTTCACCATTTTTATGGGCTGCTTTTACAGAAGGCTCGATGGACCATGTACAGGCGGATAAGGGCGATGGCAGGTTTTGCTGCTGAGTAATTGGAACCTGTTTTAAAGATAGCTTTTTGAGACAGAGAGTGTGGACTGTAATTAAAGAAGAGGTTAGAGAAAGCAATAGTGTTTCGTTGACACTGGCGATCAACGACCACCTTTGATTATTATTAAATAATTTCTCAGAAATGAGAAATTATGTATTTTTGATTACGCAAAATTATATTAGACTAGGGAATAAACAGAGTCGGTTACGAATCCTTATAATGATTTATTGAGAGAGCTTGTGTGCTTAGAGAGGGCTTGTACATTGGGCTTGTGTGCATTAGTACAAAGTGATGTTTCAGGTTGATAATTAATATTCATTAAGGGAAGCATATTTCAGATATTATTAGTCGATAAAACAGTTCACATTAACTAGGAATATTTAAGTGTAAACTAGTTTAGACAAACATCTTAAGGATTTTAATTGGGTGACGCGAAAGAACCATCTTCATCACATTCATCATCTGTGCTAATTTCGTCTGCATCCACAGCAATTCTGCGTTGGCACGAACCAACTCCAACAGTCTTGGTTAAAATATCATCAACATCATTATTTGATTTCAAACGAATTCCTCTCGAATTATAAATATGTATTTGTATCCAACAGCTTTCTGAGACTTTTCAGTGATTCTTTACTTAAAAAATCATATACATAGACTCCTTTAAAATCTTCAACAGATGTTTTGGGTCCATTCTTTTTGTTTACATAAAATGCTTCTTCAACATCTGAGTTCTCTATATTCGCTCCAACTCTCTTCGCGATATCCAAACTTACATCAATTGCTTCAATATCGCCTTTCTTAAGTACTCCATTAATAACACAATTATTCTTCGCACCAATATCATTTAAAAGCTTTACTGAGGATTTTAGATTATTCACTCCCTCACTCAAATTCTTATTCTAGCTTGTCTATTTTCTTTTTATTTTTGACAACTCCTTTCATAATCTCATCGTATTGAGACGACATGAATTCCATTGTCTCTTTTATCTCCCCTAATTGAGTTAGTTGAGCTTTGATTTCACTCAATTCGCTTGCTACCGAAACTTCATTTGGTACACACAGACAACATTTGTACTCGAGAGAGGGATTTTTTAACACGTTCATCTATTTTCTTTTTATCCAGTTTCGTACAAAGTGTTTGGAGAGTTTTTTCACAAACATCGCACTGCATAGAATGGTCATTTTCGTGGATTTGAGTTTTGCAATGAGCACAAATTAATTTGGTTTTGTTTATACTTTTTCTTTGTTTACCGGCCATACTTCACAAAATTCTTAGATAAACATTTATGCTTTATTAAGTAGTATAGCACTTGGACCACGGATATGTGTTTTTCAGTATTTAATTTGAATTATTTACAGAGCGATCTCACTGCGAGAAAAAATACGACTTGACAAACGTAGGGTTGCCAGCCAATTTAATGAACAGAACTCTAATTTTCTGGGTCGATGTTGGATGCACTTGGTATTTCACAAACGTGGCTCAAGTCTGAAATCTCTTCCAAATCTGTAAATGTGTTGAACTACAAATTCTATAGAAATGACCGATGTCACTGCAGAGGGGGTGGAGTTGCAGAGGGGTTGCTGATGACGTGTTCATTCTGTTTGGTTTAGACAGAAATAATATAAATGATTTGGAAAATAAAATCAATAATTCATTGGAAATATTTATCTTGGACCCAAAACAATTCATTAGAAATAAATCCCCGTAAAAGCAATGCTCTTGTTTTTGGATCTCCGGTTCTAAACCCTAATATATTAATAGGACAGACTCATGTTGAAATATTGGATAGACGTAAATGTCTAGGATTGGTACTAAATAATAAACTTAACTTTGGGTATCACATAGACATACACTTTTCACTCTAAAATGTATTTTGTTTTGCGTAAGTTGTATTCAACTAGCACTTTTATACCCTCCACCATAGTACATTCCTGATCAGGGTAAAATTCTAAGACAATCTAGCCATGTCCGTCCGTCTGTCTGTCCGTCTGTTGAAATCACGCTATCTTCTAAAGGAATCGAGATAGGGAGCTGAAATTTTGCATAGGTTTGTCTTTTGTCTGAGCGCGTTTTTCAACCGAAAACGCTGAAATTTGGTACATTGAGTTCTTATTGTGTACTAAATGTCTCCACAAAAATTATAAATATAGGACCACTTTTGATAGCCCCCATATAACGGTACCTCATAATTTTCAGTATTTTGGGGGTTTTAATCGTACTTTTCCACCGAATCTGCTGTAATTTATTATTTTGATTTCTTATTAGGTACCAAATCTCTTCACAAAAAATTATAAATATTGGGTACCCTAATTGGGTACCCCCAATTTTCGATATTTTGAGCCATGCCATGAAGGCATTGTAATTGGGTGCGCTTCAGGGGCAGCAAACGGTCTTAAATTCCCGAAAAAAGAAAAATAAGCAACCAAAACAACAATCGCTGGGCATGATGAGTCGCGTTTTAACGGTGTTAGAAAGAATTACCACTGCATTAACGGTTACACCAGTGTAAGGGGCCCGACATGTTGGGAATCGGCCCAAGCCGATGGATGACGACATCGATATGGACCTCATCCACCTAGATAAATAATTTATCGATGAAGTCCTATCTCCACAGGTACAAAAACGTCACTCTTCTTCTTGAATTGGAAAACTGTGGATCGCCAAGATCAAATATAAAATCAGAAATACCCAGAGTCTAAATTTGAAGTTGAAATTTATTTAAGGTGTTTTTAATTTGCAGTCAACAAAACGTAAGTATCGACTGAATACTCGTTGTGTTGTTGTAGTTGCAAATTTATATTGTTGTCCATCTGGTTCAACAATAATCTTAGATACTAAAACTACTCAGTACAAGTCCTTTCGACTGTATCGGATCTTGTACAGATATGATAAATTTGACGTATTGTAAATGAGAGTAACAGCTATGTCACTTATGCAGTTTTTTGTTTTGATCCAATATTCAAAGATTATAGCTACTTCTTCAGATGGTTTGTTGGTGGGCTAAAGTAAGCAAATATGTTTGACAAACATCTTTGATGAACTTATTGACATAGCTTATGAACATTGCATTGAAATTAAAGCAAACAAAACAATTTTTTCATTAAAAAATTTACATTTAAATTTTATCATTGCCAACATTCCAAAAATGTATTTTTTTTTAATTTAATATTTTTTTCCAATTTGTTACAACCGTGAGTCAAATACCTAAACGTGGCAACATCAATGGTTACTTTTTTATGCATGTCAAAACGATGAAAACCTTAGTTGTAATGTTGCAATAGCTTCGCTCGTAACTTCCTTTCCAAATCTGCCTTCGAAGTGTACACGTCTTTTTGGCTTTGACCAATAATTAGTATTTTGAGTTGACATCAATATAATAATCTGCATATTTCTCCTTGCCAAAGTTTAATTGCTGTAAATCATATCATATTAACAAACATAATAAGAGGTGAGAATAAGTAAAATCGTTGGTATGCTTTCGTCTTAAGCCAAGTAGTTATTTTATCACTAGCCGAAAAAAGTTCTGGAATATTTCGTTTCTCCATTAGAAACACACAGGATGACTTTTTATTGAGCACTTTATACTCTGAAATGCACTTTTTTACTATACCTCTTAAACGAGAGTTGTTCAACGAAAACAAAGTATATAATATCTAATTTTTGCTCGTGGCGTGCGTGTACACTACGAACAAAATACCCACATTATTATAACCTAATTCGAAAATCAGCATAGTCAAAGGAGAAACACATCTAACCATTCAAATCAATATCTATCGATATCAATCGTGATCTATATGCGAACACACTATGCAGTCAAGTTTCATCATGCGATCTTAAATCACTTGGAGCAAGTGATAGGAGTTTCTAGTCCTCTTGTTATGACATACTGGCTGCTAAGCCTCAACTAACTGTGGATTGCTAAGTATCCTTGTTTAAGTATAAATATAATATGCATCATGGAAACCATTTTTCTATAACCAAATATGATTTAAAACTGTTGCAGAGAATTCAAATCAATGTAAGAGAAAGCATTTCCATTATTTTCATTTACAGCAGCCATCAAATCAATACAGGAGGCCTTCTTCATCAATAATTGGTGGTATGATGGCTAACAGCTAATCATTTACTTTTCTCTTGGTTATTATATATCTTATGGCTCTCTTACATTGATAGATTTTCATAAAGAATAATGAGAACTCATAATACGCCAATAGTGCCGTTCATCTTTATCTCTAATCAATGAGGAGAATATTACATTAGTATAACAGTTTTTGATCGAGTGCTCACTCTCATTATAAGTTCTCAGAATATATTTTGTGTATTTTTGTTTGGCTTCTGGACCAAAACTTTGTTGGCTCCATTAACATTCTCGGTTTCAAAAAATGTACTTCTTTATGCTGATTTAATTGGAACTTACACTAATTCAAGAATGTCACTACAAATGTTCAAGTGAAAATCTAACAATTTTTGAAGATATAGCCGATTTCTTGTGTCAGCATCTAGTGACGGCTGAAAGGTTTCTCAAACTTGAAACGTGTTTTTCTCTAAACGTTGGTTTTGCGAATTGCGGGCACGAAAACTCAAAAACAAATAACCCAATCGATTCCAAATTTTTACACATTTCTCTGTGAGTGTATAGCTTTTGCATGAACTAGCCAATCCGGGAAGATCTTCCTTATTTTTGAAGTTGGTTTTTGGTCAAAAATCACTACAAATGTTCAAGTGAAAATCTAACAATTTTTGAAGATATAGCCGATTTCTTGTGTCAGCATCTAGTGACGGCTGAAAGGTTTCTCAAACTTGAAACGTGTTTTTCTCTAAACGTTGTTTTTGCGAATTGCGGGCACGATAACTCAAAAACAAATAACCCAATCGATTCCAAATTTTTACACATTTCTCTGTGAGTGTATAGCTTTTGTATGAACTAGCCAATCCGGGAAGATCTTCCTTATTTTTGAAGTTGGTTTTTGGTCAAAAATCGCCGATTTTCCAAAAATATTTTTTTGAAGGTCCACCATTTTGTTAATTTTAGAGCGAAGTCAATAATCCTAGTTCATACCAGAGCCAGACATTTACTCCATCTAACACCGTTGAAATTTTCAGATTCCGATATTCCATTCATTAAGGTCCCCTTAAATGAATTATTATGTAACATTTATTGTGAATATGTCATAGTTTCTTATATCATATACTTCTTAATTATTCTATTATTTAAATCTTCCATTAAATAAACAGTTATATGACAATATAAAAATAAAAAATGTGTTCAAATGTTTCACATTTTTATTTAAAAATTGATATTTATGTTTTGCTTCAATGTCAACTTTGAAAATTCGTACGTCGACGTATTTCGGTAACATTCATATAAATACATGTAGACCACATCCTTCGGGAAACTACATACATACTTAAAGCAAAAAGTGTGACTGTGCCTGTATCTAAACTTCAGAAGTGTTGGCTGGTTATTTGGGATACCATTTGTATATCATTTTGCAAAATAAGTTTTCAATTCAATAAAGTTTAACAAACATAAATAACATATATACATATATATAAATATATATAGGCACACAATGCGTGGTTAGGAAAAGTCCATGCTATTTGGAAATATTTTAACCATATTCCCCACTGGAATTAAGGGCAATATAAATGATACTTTTCTTCTCCTTTGGGCGAATGAACCGATAATTCAATTAATGGAGGTGGCAAAGGGACTTGGAATATATATATATATATATATATATTAGACGTGTCGGAATTAGACGTGTCGTAAAGTCTTTAAATTTAATAATCCTGGCTTTTTATTTTTTCCATGTCGAGTTGTATTTTTTATCTTAACTAGGACTCTCGTCCTTAACTTATAACAAGTGAAAAAGCGTTAAGTTCGGCCGGGCCGAACTTCGGATATACTGACAGGTACTTGATATGAAAATA